>NC_064871.1:84576154-84591154 GCF_943734695.1 Anopheles maculipalpis
ACGTGACAATCGGAATGCCTTGGTGCGTAAAACGATGCCACCGGCGGTCTACTCTTGCACTAGTCTAGCCCGTAACATGTGTGTATGTTTTAGCAGCTACATAATCGGTGAGTGAGCTGCGCGGCAATTGAAGATCATCCGTACCCAGCGAGCGGCGAACAAATATTGTTGCCAAATTTCAAAATTCTAATCGAATAAGACACTGCACGTCATCATTATCGTTGATTTATGCTGTTTAATACGGTGCTTAAAATAAACAAACTGATAATGTTTTCTTCAATGTTTTATTACTAAAAAAAAGAACAAATTTACAAAAACAAAAAAACCGTAGGGCGATAACTAGCTAGCATAACTGCTGTTCTTTTTTTTTCCTTCAGATTTACGTTCCCTTTCTGTGCCGTGTGCTTCCTTCTCTCCCTGTGTTTGTTTCTAATGTTGTTTTGATCTTCGATCGAAAGCCAGCTTAAATGATCCTCTCGTCTTAGTACTGCCGTAGCGCCATTTTATACATTTCAAGGTAGATGTTTTGTGTGCCATTTTATCTTGTAAAGTTACTGCTGCCCACCGAGTCCAACCATGATTACGTAAGCGATGCGTTGCATTGCAGATGAAACGCCATCGAACGATGTAAGCTGAGATTTTAGGTTTGGGATTAACCCGACAGTTCTGATGCAAGTGGTGGTAAAAAGATTGAATGTGGTACAGGCTTGCATACCATACCACACGACAGAACAAGCACCTTAGAAGCACTTGCGGTGGACAATTCCTGGGCCACCCTCATCGTACTCGTGCTTCGAGATCCACATCGACTGGAAGGTGGACAGCGAAGCCAGGATGGATCCACCGATCCAGACGGAGTACTTACGCTCCGGTGGTGCAATGATCTTGATCTTGATCGTCGATGGGGCGAGGGAAGTAATCTCTTTCTGCATACGATCAGCAATACCTGGGTACATGGTGGTACCACCGGACAGGACACTGTTAGCGTACAGATCCTTACGGATGTCAACATCACAGCGCATGATGGAATTGTAGACAGTCTCATGGATGCCAGTAGATTCCATACCTAGGAACGACGGCTGGAACAGTGCTTCCGGAGCACGGAAACGCTCATTGCCGATGGTGATGACCTGACCGTCGGGAAGTTCGTACGACTTCTCCGAAGAAGAAGAGGCAGCTGCAGCCTGCATTTCCTGCTCAAAGTCCAGCGCGACGTAGCACAGTTTTTCCTTGATGTCACGGACAATTTCGCGCTCAGCCGTGGTGGTGAACGAGTAGCCGCGCTCGGTCAAGATCTTCATCAGGTAGTCGGTCAAATCGCGACCAGCCAGATCCATACGCAGGATAGCATGGGGCAGAGCATAACCTTCATAGATGGGCACAGTGTGCGAAACGCCATCACCAGAGTCAAGCACAATACCGGTGGTACGACCGGAAGCGTACAGGGACAGCACAGCCTGAATAGCTACATACACTGCTGGCGACGCGAACGTTTCAAACATGATCTGGGTCATCTTCTCACGGTTCGATTTCGGGTTCAGGGGGGCCTCCGTCAGCAGGACCGGATGTTCCTCAGGAGCAACACGCAGCTCGTTGTAGAAGGTGTGATGCCAGATCTTCTCCATATCATCCCAGTTCGTAATAATGCCATGCTCGATCGGGTACTTTAGCGTCAAGATACCTCGTTTCGATTGAGCCTCATCACCGACGTAGGCATCCTTCTGACCCATACCGACCATCACACCCTGGTGACGCGGACGGCCAACAATGGACGGGAAGACGGCACGTGGTGCATCATCACCAGCGAATCCGGCCTTGCACATACCGGATCCATTGTCGATGACTAGTGCTCCCGCATCATCATCACACATTTTGGCTGAGTGTTATGATTTGTCCTGCAGGAAAAAGATAAAAGCCTGATACATTACAAAACGCTTCGAAAGAGAGCCGATCCATTTGGCCAAACACTTATATTTCCTCCCCCCATCCGCTTGGCGCAACACATCTGGATCGTAGCACATACCATCAGGTTGGGTTTGACAACCAACGAACGAGACATTTGGAAGGACGATCACAAACAAACAAGACGGCACAGGACATCCACATAACGCTTTGGAGACGAACGGACGGACTCAGGAACATGGACGAACACACTGGCGCTCTGGACACTGACCGACGGTCACGAAGAAAGATGAAAAACCTTGCTACACACGGAGCTTGCTCTCCCAGCTGACAACTATGTGATTTACGGCAAAACCGAACGGTGAGTGACCCAAGAACTACCGATCGCACTGTTTTATATCGATCTATCGATACCGGCAGACCCCTTCGGCAAATGTACCAGCGAGCCTTACAAGGCGTTTGGTGTGTCGCGAATTGTGCGCTAAAAATCCGCGGCTCGGATTCGATTCGTGGTTCCGATCGCGAACCGATCGATCACCGTTCGATAGTTCGACAGCTACGCAGGGTGAGTGTGCGCTTGCGTGTGGAATTTCGCGATGCGTTTCGCTAGTTTGACGGTTTTGGTGAACCGATGTCTATTTATGGAGTATTATTTTTGCTATGTCCATCGAATTAAGTTGGTACGAAATAGCTCCAATTAAGGAAATCCGTATCGATAGAGAGGAGTTGGGATATATTGAATGACACATGAGAGTCATGCATTTAATATATTGAAGCTTATCTATCATTCGGATCTTACATCAGGAAGTTCGCTTGAGATAAGCATCCCAATATCTTCCAGATCCAGAAATTACACCCATTAGTTTCCAGGTTTATCTCTCCAATATTATGCTCAAATAAAAACCCTCCCACGGTAGGTTTTTTGGCAACTTCATCCAAAAATCCTCAGCTGTTCATGGCTGTACTGCAGCATCCCTAATTACCTTCAACTTTCTCGCTGACCCAAATTTCATTGATAGCATCAAGCCATCCATTCAGTTATTGCCCGCCCGCAAATGTCACATTTTCCCATCCACGCCGTGTTTACCTTTCGGGACAGGAATACTTGGCAAGCCCCGGTAGCGCTACAGTAGCACCCACTACTCGATTTGGCCACGTTTCCCATAGGCAGTTGGGCCGTTTGCGATTGCGTTTGCCCGCTCGCTTGGCTATATTTAAACGATCATTAAATGTTCGGCCACTTCTCCTCTGCCAGCTGCAGCACCTGCTTCGGACCGATCGACCTAAACGCCGAATCGATCCTCTCTGTAGTGACATCAGTGTGATAAAGATCACTGTTTCGGTGTACCGTGCAGAGGCGCCAAATATGAACAGGAACATCATCAAGCAGGAGGGTGGTCAAACGTCACCGCATTCGATTCGGAAGCGGAATACACACATATACACCTATGTGATTTTCATTACATTGTTGCACCATGCATCGACAACTTGAGACATTCGCAGGCCTTTTTGTTACCATTTATACTGATAAAAGACAGTACGAGAGGACTGTCGGTATGTCTCGAGTCTTGAAAGTTTTGTCGCGACTAAATTACCAACAGCTGACAGTTTTCTGTGCCCCTCCCCATCCCTGCCATCCCTGGTGGGCAAGGTTTGCTGGCGCTATTGGTGATGCACTTGGATCGTACCGGGGCGTTCTTCTGTCTATCGCCTAAAATGGAAACGTCTCGTGCGATCACAGAAGAAATGCTCGACTGTACCATGTCTCACGCCAACCGTATCTCAATACCGACACATGTGTATATGTATCAAGAAGCTAGCAGTTGGCACCGTGAATACACCGTCGGAAACTTCTGTACCAAAGTGTTGCTTAACATAGATTTCTAAAAATAAGGCCTCTATCGAAGTACCGGCATATCACCATTACAGAGACACGTTACCGAAAAGGCCACAACACGGTTTCTTCCTTCGCGCCCTATCTGGTCCCTTTACCGCGTAGAACACCCAACGAAACAATCAGATCAATCTGATCGCAAGCGGCATCTTCATTTCAGCTAGACCCTCGGTAAAGTCTACAACGCATCGTTATCGCCGCTGCACAGTAGCGTTCCAGCTCAGCAAGTGTTACTACAGCGCGGACCAGGTGGTTGGGTACACTGTACAACACCTTCACGCCCTGAACTTGGCACTGACAGTAGTGCAAGTTTTTCGCACGTTCGATCTGTCCAATCTGGCCAGTGTTCCATGGTGTGTGGAAATGTGGCAATGGCTCAGAACAGAAACCGAAACCATTCCAACGAGTAAGGGCGTGAAGATTGGCGCATACAACATTGCCGTGCTTGTGGAGCGTGGAGTCCCCCCTAGGCAAATGGTGCAACAAATTCACACTAAACGGAATGCCGGGTGATGGATGATGGATACGTAGTTTAAAGACGGTTAGTTTTAATGGACGCCTACACACGTTGGCACGCGACACGATGCTTACATTGAGTGTTGGTTGTATGATCGACGCTGGGAAAGTTGTCCAAGCGAGATGTTGTTTGGTGCGATGGTGTGTTTTGCTCACTAAATGATACAACGTGTAGACGAAAGCTTGTTTACATCTTGGACAGCGAGTTGAACGCCGTCCGGAAGTCATTAGTCATTCCTGTGTTTTAATATAAATTTCTATTCCACCTTCCAAACAAACATAGTAATAATTAGTGTCCTCAGCCGCTAATGGTCCTTCACAAGAAACAATAGCTTACAAACTACTCCCTCTTAAGAATGAAACAAAAACAGATACACACACACACTATTTGTCCGCAACTTATCGCAAAGTTGCTTCTGGTCTGCGTGTCCTTCCAGACGACGCGTACGCCCAACGAAATAAATCACCCAGAAAACTTACATCGTAATTTTTAAATGAGGCATAAAACTACACGCTTCTTTCCGTCTTCGTTGACATCCCAATTTCGGGAACTTAGCCTTTACCTAGTCTAGCACACAACTTCCAATTTCCTCGTTTGAATAATATCGTCTCGGGTTCATGCATTATGCAAAAAAATGGGGCTTTTTTTGGAGGGATCCTGGAGATATCCTGACGCTCGCTCCAGTTCGTTCGTATCATAAATCATTGCACAATAGAACATTAGAAACAGAACGGTAGGGCGATGGGTGTTTTTTGGGTTTTTACTAGAATTGCCGGTTTTTTTTTCTTCTCCCACTTCATTGTGGACTCTATTCGGAGGATCTGTTTTGGAAGGAATGCAGGAGATTGTCGGATGAAATATACGAAATATATCCTTTTCCAATAGTTGTAAGAACAATTGTTAGCGAAATTGGGGTGACATAATTTGGAGTTTAAGTTATTGTTTTTATGACCTGATTCTCTACGACTCCAGGAAGGCATCGACATGCACTTGTGCTGAGCAATTTATTACGCTACATACATCTCTCACCAATTTAAACGCCATGCTCCCTCCCCCATAAACATTCCTCCTATCACTGCAAACGATTTTTAAATGTTTGTTTGGAGAGTTATTTTTTGAAACGTCAACACTCGCTCATCGTCCGACAGATTATGTTAACGATCTCCGGCGTGTCATAACATCCATTGGGGCGTAACAAATTGACCGAAAGCTGTGACTTGACTGGGGGGGTTTCCCAATGCTTTTTTTTATTTAACCAAACATCCACTACTGGACACAGAACGGGTCGGGACGAGACCACCTTTCTGACACGCTGTTGACATGGCTGGGAAAATGTTGTTCCACGCGAGAACATGGGGAAAAGGCAGTTTTTTGTTGTTGTTATTTTGTTGGTTGGAAGCACGCCACTGTCATCTGGTTGTGTCTTCTCGCGCGCCACTAGCACTACCTTGTGGGGAGCGTGGAAGCACGCGACAGGAGGCTGGGATTACGGTTGACTTGACACTCGATGTCACGCGTTTGATGGGCCCACTTGCCGACCGTAATCGTGGGTGACCTGCGGATAATTAGTCTGCACTCTGCGGTGCGTTGTTGGTGTTCGGCGTGGGAAGCGACCGTTGTTGACAGGTCCAGTGGAAGGTGTGACAATTTAAAGCGAACCTCCGCCGAAACCCACAGCGCCGCAAGATACTCTTCCATGACACTAAACCGTCAATGATTTATTAAAAGGGCAATCGATGTGAGGAGCGAACAGCCTTTATGCTACGGAAACAATTTAATCTGGCGCGGATACAATTAATTACTTTCATTCTATCATAATTTGTTTGCTTCTGCTTTTTTAGAGATTTTTGTTTCATTTTATAAATAATTTTATGTAACTATTAACAATTACCGGCTATCATCAGAAAAGACTATTTTTGTGTTCCACACAATCCTATTCGTAAAGCAAAACAGTGACGCAACGGTGAGTTATATTTGCCGCAAAACAAAATCGTAATTCTTCATCATTCATTACACGCGTGAGCTCCTCCTTGGGGACAGATATTGCCCGTGTCCAATCTTCAAACGAATCCCATCCTTTGCGATGGGATGCTAAGAATAAATTTTATTCTCATACAATTTTTAACGCGTTACGGTGTGTGTGTGTGAGATAGTTCATACTGATTTCTTTGCTGTTAGTCAACGGAATAATTCTTTAAGCCGGTGTTGAGGTGAGAATCAAAACAAAGGCCGATTACTATAAATGGACAAACGGAAAGCGTTGATTTTTGAAGAGCGAAATAAATGAATCCACGTGCTTGGTTATTTTTAGTATCATAAGTAAGTGAGATGAATAGATCAGCACACTCAGGTTCAAATTGATGGCGTTGTGTTTGGCCTAGCTGTTACTTAAGATCTCCCTGTTTGGTAACAGGGTGAAATAAACACAGAAAAGTAAAGAAGAAGCTTCAGAGGTTCAGAGGTTGGTATCAGTTTGTACACTAGTCTGTACACCGATTCTCCTTGAATGCTTTAGTTAAACGGAAACTTAAATTAATCTAATTCATTCGACGTTTTGCTTAAGAAATAGCTAATTAAGACAAACGGGCTTGCGGGCTCACCCAGAAAATATTCTACCCAGTTCGAATTTCAACCCAGCTATGACTAGGATAAATGTCAGATCAATCATAAATGTTATATCTTCTTCAATCCTGCTTTTATTGTGAGGTCTCTTAAAGCTTATAATGATACTTCATTACTAGAATCTGATGATCACTAAAGTTTATCGAAAACAGAACATCGTATGGGTTAAATTGACAAGTTTGACAGTTCTGACTCATAAGATCAACACCTACCTACTACTTTTGCTATAAACTGACTAGATTCCTAGCGTTCTTGATCTCCTGCATCTCTTGAGCTTCTTGTAACAATCAAAACTTCCTCTTGCCGCGAATCGTAGACTGATTTAAAGTCATATTTGCAGCACGATTATCACACCTAAATTATTTACAATCTCCGATGAAGTACTCGGCTTCAACTTTCTTCCGCTCGCTATAAACGACCATAATCTTGCTTTACCGCCCAAGAAACGAACAACTTATTCTTACCCCTCCCAAAAACCATTTGGCGATGCGGTCGGTTCGAAATAATGTACGACTTTGGTACCTGCAATCCTTACGCATTCCTTTCGTGGGACCGGAAGTAGCTCCCAAGGAAAGATCCAGGAAACACTCCTTTTGCCTTCCCACCGTATGCTGCACGGACTTTCACACTCACATACACCATCAGTCACTGTCCGGGTGCTCACATGAAGTGCATTAGCGGTGCACCAACGCCCGTATCCATATGAGGCACACCGAAAAATTACCACAAGCGAGTTTCCAGGGCATTATTCTTTCCCATACATCCCTTTACGGCTTGGTTGTCCCTTCCGCCCCGAAACACGAAAACCCACCTGGTGTACCTGGCTGGTGCACTTGTCGGGGCGCTTTGCGAGGCATAAATTTTTAAGCATAATTGCACCATAAAATTGTTCTGCTCCACGAACGTGACCGAGAACTTTTGCCCGACCGACCTCCGTTTACCGTGAGTGTTGCGGCCAATACTTGCGGTGGCCACTGCAAAACTTTGCCCTTCCATCATCTGACGGGCTGGCCCGGTGCGATCGAAACCCTGGCGCGAAAGCGCAAGAAGCTGTTTTTTTTATGTTGTACGTCTCTCAAAATCCTAGCTTCTGGCACTGACCCTGCTGCAGCAGTAAAAGCAGTAAGGCAGCAGAGCCCGATTCCTGTTCGCTTCCGGTTGTTTCGCGTGTGAAGCAACGCTAGGGCAAAGGTTAACAAAATTACTCATATCGCTAATGCTGGCGAACGGGCGGAAGGTGGAAAACCTACCCCAATATACTGGTGCGCCGGCCGGTAATAAATATCCATCAATGTGTCCCCTTAAACCCCGGACCCGATGTTGTATCCAAAAAAGTACACGGAAGAAAAATTAACTCAAACGAAAATGTTCAATTCCGGAGTAGGAGCGTTAAATTAGAAGTTTTTTTTTTGTTTATAAATATGCGTTTCCTTATAAAATAACGAAAAAATGAAACGTTTGAACGATTTTATTTAAAATTGTGCATATACAATTGCATACCTTTAGGCGTAATACGCAATGAAGGTAAAATTCGAGCAGATAGACAAATTCATGCGGAATAATCGACCTATTTCGTTCAAATTTGTATTAATTTAGCTAAGTTTGAAACAAATACGCAAATTAAAAAAGTTTATTAACGAATCTACATTCCTAAAATGTTCTAGAAATGCAGACAAAAATAAAAACGGGCTGCCAGATGTAACGTCACGCGAATCAAAGAATGTCAACGAGCGTCTTGTGACGTCAACTAGATCAATCGCACTTCAAGTTCCAGCTATCTGTGGCATTGTTATATTTTTAGTGCAGCTTTACCAGTTTTTATACTGTTTTTTTATAACTGTGAGTAAGTAAAAGTATCTATTTTAGGTTAGTTACAAAAGTATTGCTTAGAGATAAAAGAAGATCATCGTCAATATGTGAATTATCTTTGCGGTAATGAAGAATCGGCACATTCCAACTGTGGTTAACATCATCTTCCAGGAATGGTACCTTTTTTACCCCGAGAAATGATTCGCAGTTTTATACGATCAAGCCAATAGATGTATTCTACGCCGTTGTATACATTCCACAAGAAGCATCATTTAGTATCATCGTAGCGCAAAAACATGCAAACAAAGATTTCACATGCTTTTTTGCTACACCTTCGGAATTCGGTATCCAAGGTTGCTTAGATTGTTTCTTTCCTATCACGCAACGTGAAACCCTTCGAGTAACGCGGGAGTGGGAGCTTCCGGTTGGTTTGATGCCTCGCAGGAATTAGCGAACTGTCGACTCGAGAACGAAATCCGAGGAGACCATGTGCAGATTTCAACTGGAATACGTCACCGGATGATGCGATAATGTTGGAGGTTGAGTCGATGCATCCGGCGACGACTAAAAGATCGGAACCAAATTCTCATCTTTCACACTTAAACTGAAAAGAACGGAAGACATTCATTTCATGGCAGTCGCCAAGTGTTTGTTAAAAGTAAATTTATCTAGGTTTATTATTGCATTCTTACTTTCATGACCCGATGGTGCGTATAACTCTACCACGCTGTCTGTCGCGTGCTCAAAACACATTCAAAAACTGAAAACGGAATCATCTTAAGACGCATCGATTTTCTTCACCTCCAAAAGGAAAAAATACGTTTTAGTTTTGAAAAGAAAAAACGCGCTTGCTTATGGAAATTTATACCACCCTTCAACAATTCGACGAAAAAGAAAACGCACCCAATAGTGTCCATCCACACGTGATAATAGGAAATGGTGTGTGTGATGAAGGTGGTGCACTGAAGTCACTTTCTTTTTTAAAGTCACCGGTGAGGAGTCTATCTTTGAACGAATCGCCTCATTCGATTTGTTTCATTGACCCCATAAAATGCACCTTTCCATCTCTCGGGGCTTGCCGAAGAGCCGCTGGCACGTGGTGTGTAATATACTCGAAAAAAAGGGGAAGAGATGATCCGGTTGCAATTTGGCACACACGCATGTATGTGTAATGCCACGAAAGGGTGCTGAAAATGAATGACACTCAGTCCACGCGGTCAACAAATGTTGCCTTTTATGGTACGAGTTTGAGGGAAGCCCTAGCAGTCACTTTTGTATGAAGGAAAAAGAACTTTTTCGCTTCATGATATGTAGATCCCGTTTGTGTAGTGCAAAGTTGAGGTTGGGTTAGGAGATTGAGAAGAAATTCCTTGTACGGAGACGACATTTCTTCCTTGTCGAAAATTAGTTTGATTTGTTTGAATCACTTTCAAAGTCCAACAGCAGCTGCTGTTATCTTAATGTCCTCGTAAAGTCTTTTCCATGTACAAATCAGCTCTAGCTTTTGGGCGAGGCTAGCATAAACACCAACAATGCGAAACATTCAAAAATTAAGATAAACTAATGGATACTGCACACCACCCTATCTCACAACCTCTTTGTCAAGTGAAGTGCAGAAGTTAAAAAGGAAAAACTTTACAAACAATTCAAAGCGTGCGCACACTCGCCACAACAAAAGGGAAAAGAGCAGAGCTGTGTGACGCAGCACAATCCGATAAGAAAGTCTTGAGATGATGATGACGGCGGCCACTGTCATGCAAGCGCTGTTTTGTGGCTGTTGCACCGCTCTCGTCTTGCTGCGGTCCGTTGCATTTGGCCAACCTTTTTATCGTCCACTAAAGACATCTTTACCGTGTCTTTCGACTCCGATGATAGTGCGAAAACACTAATAATTATCATGAAAGGCGTTTGCATCCAATTTTGCCATCCGCTTTAGTACGTACTAACAAAGGTGCAAATGTGTGGACAATAAATTTTCAGCAACCGTTTCACGTGGCCCCGAGGGAAGGAAGAGAGATGAGATGTGTGACCTGTTGAGCGCAATGAGGATTAAACATAGCCAAAATATTGTGAGCTTTAAATTAAAAATATATAATTTACGGTGTGGCGTATCTGTGTCTCTCTAGTTAAACTTTCCTCTTAAACCGATTCACGTAACCTACCAATACGTCTTCTACCAGTGAGCGTTTTGGGTGGTACGGATTTATTGGAATGGAATGCACATGGACCAATTTTCATCCCAGCTTTTCTTCTCATCCTCTCGCAAAACCGTAAAAGATGTTCTATGCGCCTCACACACGGCGACGATGTAAAGCAAATCGAAAGGTCAATCATAAGCAATTATGAGGCAGCGTATTTAATTATGGTACCATCCATGCACGTAACCTTTGCGCGTATGTGTTGCATCTTTTGCTTTCTTTTTTAGACGCGAACCTTGAGCGGGGACTGCATTTCGGAGACAGAATTAATTTTAGCCGGAATATCGCTCGGCACGGCATGGGGGAATAATGTGCAGAACTGCTTGGTGCAGTTTTGCATCGTTTTAGTCGTCTCCATAGAAGGGCCCGAGAGAAGCATAGAGAAACGAGAAGAAGGACCAACTGAACGATTTTTTTTTCTAAATTTTTGTTTTACCATCATAATACTCCGCAAGGCTATCTTTGGGGAAGCTAAAAATGAAATATTTAGACCTTAAGAAGAACATATCGATTTAGATAAATGTCAGATTTTTCACCGTCCAAATCTTTATTTTTCGGAATATTTTCAATAGGCTTAGACGGATGTAGCCTCAGGAGTAATGTTGCTCGCCCGGTCGTCGCCCAGGGCCCCGACAGCTCTTTTAAAGGACCTCGTTCTAGGAGCCTTATGTTGCGATGTTTCGCAGTAATAGCTTTGTAGTGGGGAATCGTACTACCCCCAGAATTGTTCAACAATTCTTAATTGTGGTTTAATGAGGCCTTGGTTTTCTCAGAATTTTTTGCAACATTTAAAGGCTTACATTTAGGGCTACATTTAATGTCCTACGATTTTATGCACTACTCTGAATCGATCATTTATTACAATCTTCAGAAGTGAACAATTTTTAGTTACTCAAAGTAGTGTAACAAGTGATCAGGAAGAGCCTCGAATCATCCGAATCCGATGAAGTCGTCTGCTTTACTAATTTCTTGATTGATTAAGCCATAGTTGCTTTAAATCATTTGATAAGACTTTTTTTAATATCTAAAATATCCAAGGTCCGTTGCATTTAATATCTTCAAAGTAACTCGGTATCGTTGTTCGCTAATTAGAAGTAAAATATCAACGGCAATTAATTAGACAGATTCGTCTTTTGCCCGTACTTCTGCATTGCTGCTCACTGTCTCTGTATGATTAATCCTCTTAGTCAGATTTACACTCATTGTTACAGTCGCGAAACGATCACGAATCACGTAAACCAAACCCAACCCAATACCGATAGCATGTAAACAAATTGCAAATTTAAATCACAGCTCACTCTCACTTACTAATGCTGCTCATAACACGGCTTACCGCCCGTGAGCAAAGCTCATCCAAATATAGCCCATTAATAATCATCTTCAGGTGATTGTTCGATCCTTACCAATACCCGATCGCCGTCTAACAAAACACCTCGTGGTTGACGAGAATGCTCTAGGTCTGCGTCGGCGTCTTTTATCGATACCTTCCGATATCGTGTCGCCACGAAAGATCGCGTGCTTTAACACTTTGCCCACTCGCAGTTCGCATCAAGCCACAAGTACGAACGAACAGCCAAAGAGCAGCGTGTCTGAAAAGCGCTGCTTCTCATACAAATGATTCACCCGTTTAGGGCATGGGGGCTTTCCTTCCGTCCGTTGCAAACCACAGCCACACGCTACCGGGCAATACTCTCTTCCGAGAGAGCTGTTCTGTGGCTTTTCCTCCCCGGTGCCTTCCGCCGTACCGTTTGGGAAAAAGGTTCCGTTGCAATGGGCGCTAAATTTTCACGGTTATTCATCGCTCTCCATGCCGCTTTTGGCTCTTGGCTCGCGGAATAAAATACCACACGACGCTCTCCTTTGACGCGGGGAAAATATAAGAGCGAATGTGCCGGAACCGCGCGCCTTGTACCACACTACCATAAATGGTAAGATAGATGGTATGGAAAGAATTCATCACGTGTGAGTGATCGCACCCAGAATTGGAGAGGAGAATGTGGCCGACAGGCGGCAAAAAAGCGACGCGACCCCCTGGCCAAGAAGGCGACGAACTGTGTGTGTGTGTGTGCTCTACCAGGGTGGTTTTTATGATGTACACAACACCAGGCAATAATCCGATGAGCCGGGTAATAACGAAACATCCGAGACTTGGCTTTTTTTGTATTATTACTGCTTCGGTTCGACCCGATAGCAATGTAGATGGTAGCAGGAGGTGTGAAAAGGAAGAGGTGTAGTGTCGGGAACACGTGTATTCCTTCCCTCACGGCGTAAGAGAGGTCTAATAACCCCGATGTGTGCAACGAACCGGTGACATATACACCTCGCCGAGACTTCGTAAAGGCCATGGTCCTCTCGTCAGCTAAACTAAAGAAGGCGTCCGCTGCCGGGATCATTGGAGATGATTATTTTATTTTTGGCATTTTATAGACTCGATTTTAATGTTGTCTCTTTATTGTAAGATATTTCTCTCTCTATCCTCTGGAGGTTCCTGAAAATATGATACCCCACATGCAACTTGCAATTGCATACGCGCACACGAACCAAAAAGCGACAGCGTAGATAAATTTATCGGAAACGCAAACGCGACGGCGTGGCGGGCCGACTACGACGGCTCTGATCCAATTCACTATTCCACGCGATTCCGAATGCCAAAGACCTACAGAAACAGATGCACAACGAAAACCCCGTGGCGTTGTTTTCTTTTCCACCCGGTGATGATGGTGGCTGCTGTTGAGAGCCCTTCCCGTTAGCGTAACGTATATGAGTGCGCGCGCGCGGCCTCGTTTCGGGGGCTCCTTTCTACCGTGTGCGCGCACCTACTTGTAATTCGGTTGGTTCGGCCACCTCCATCGTTAGCTTCCAATGCACTCCCTCACACATACAGCCGGCGCTAAAGACCTTGAGGGAAGTTGCAAAGATCTGGGAGCCGAACGCGAGCCCCCTTTTTTTCCATCGTCGGCGCGCTTAGAGGAGTTTGAAGAGATCTTCACGCTTTCCCTAAGCACAGCCGACTGGACGGGAAGAGCAGCCGTTCAATCCGTTCCATTCCGTCAGCTCCGTTTTGGTGTGCGGGTGGTGGAGAACCAAACAGCCAGCAGCACACCCACCTGTGGGGAGAGAGGGTGGAAAAAGTAAAGCGGTTCCCTCCAACGAATCGTGTTTGTGATGCATTCGATCAAGAGCGTCAGTTACCGTTTTTGGACACACGTGTAGATGATGATGATGGTGGCGGCCCTCGCAGAAATGCAATTTTTCTTCCGTCCCAAGACACATCGGGCCAAGTTCATTTAGGATGCGACGGAATCAACGCGTGCAACACCTCGAATACTCGAATGCTCTCGATACCAAAAATAGTTGCAAAGACCATCTACCAATGAGATGGAGAGCGCGGAGACGTGCAAATGGGGTGTAAATATCAAAATATCATACACGACCCTAAACGTGGGAATATGTTGCGCATTCAAAAGAAGGTCCATCGTTGGAAAATAAATATCCACTCAAGTGGTGATCTCTCAGGCGCGGATGCAAGAGTTGGGCTTACATTTAAACGCTTCAATTGAGCCTATACATTGTATGGTAATTTAATTATTATAACTTATTGGAATCCCTAGTGGGTAGGAAAGATCAAGGAGGTCTGCGTACATGGGAACTGCGATACCAGCAACACCGAAATATGTGATTGTTTGTTTGAACGATAAAAAGTGGTGACACAGCTGGGTTGAGTTGTCGCATGTCGCGAGGAATTCGCTGACAGGCATACGGTTCTGATGATGGAATTTTCTGCGATATCTCCGTTGCTTCAGACATCGATCAGCAGCAGCTTCAGACAGAAAGAGGGCAATTTTGTTTATAATTGTAATTCTGAAGATAAATAAAAATTTAGCTTCGGGGAGAGGCATGGCAAGCACCTGCGGAAGACATTGATTTACGATTGGTGAACTAATTATTCATAAGTGTACCATATTTTAAGGCTCATTGTGCGTTAAATGGACTTTTGATTAGATTTTGTAAAGTACAATGAGGAGATGACCAGCTAAATTCGTTAGGAACGCGCGGAA